>NC_091825.1:125689343-125701843 GCF_038994185.2 Dermacentor albipictus
AAATAATGAATTAGTTGGAAAGTCAAATGGTACTTTGCACAGAACACGAATAGCTCTCTTTCACAGACGAAAAATACGAATAATATTAGTGGCAGATGTTGTGCCCTAAACCAGGCAGCCTTAATTTCGGTGCCTTAAAAGCAGCCTTAAAAATTTAGTCTTAAAAAGCCTTAGCTTTAGCCTTTAGCCTTAAAATTTAAAAAATTAAAATTTAGCAGCCTTAAATCTTTAGCCTTAAAATTTAAAAAATTAAAATTTAGCAGCCTTAAAAAAACAAAGGGTTACAAAGAAGAAGTTTTACCTTCTGTGGAATCTGCTTAATACTGAAAAGAAGACCTGAAACTTGAGGAAGATTGTTTGTTAAAAAAATTAGTATGACAGTTCCAAGACATGTCATGACCAAAGAAAGCACCTAAGGTTTTAATGGAATTCGCAAGCATGATTTTTGAAGAGCCAAGTTTAATGTCATCCTTCAGGAGAGCATTCTTATTCTTGGCATTCTTGGCAAGATTCAGAATAAATGTGCGCGCAGCAAAACGGTGCGTGGCTACATTGCTTGAAAGATGATGCATAATACCGTTGGCAGTCATCGCAGGATGGCTTCTGCCGGATTGCTTTCTTTTTCTGCTAGAATAGGCTGAAATACAGGAGTACAGATTTCCAGGATAGTTGGTTAGTTGCAGTAGTTGAGGCCGTAGCGACGAATTGACACGAAGAAGAAAGACCTGTAGCACACGTCCCGGCGTCTTTCTTGTCCGGTTCAATTCAGTGCTATGGCCTCCGTCACTGAAACAATTCACCCCAACGAGATCAATGCGCGTGACTTCCTCATGCTCAGCACGAGGTTGCGGGTTGTGCTCCCTATTGCGGCAGCCGAATCGCGATGGAGCAGGAATTAAATATAGGTATGTATTACCGAGTCGTTTCTATGCGGCAGACGAATTTCATTCTCCGCGCACCACAGCGACTGAACAAACAGCGAATAAACTGGCTTAAACCGGCGTAATTCGCTTTATGCAATATGAGGTGCGGATTTCATATTGTTATGGCAGTCTTTCTGTCTTTCTTCCTGAATTATTCCTGAATATATATATATATATATATATATATATATATATATATATATATATATATATATATATATATATATATATATTGACACGTATCAAAACCATCTTTATCGGGCAACCACGTTTCGCCGCCTAACAAATGTAATCGCACAGCGCGGGACGCGCCTGCATGTATCCAACGTTTCTGGAAAGTTATCGATGCTTCTACCCTGCTGTCTGTTGTCGCCGAACCTTGTGTTATCTGATTTCATCGCGTAACGCGAATGGTGTAGAACTTTGCGGAAGGCACGCGGTTCCGAACGATTAGTCTGGAACATTCGACGACTGCTCTATAAAAGCCGACGCGCTTGACCCGCTGATCAGATTTTTCGACGATCGCCGAGCGTGTTCGCGGCTATCGTTGCGCTATAAGTGTAGCCTGTTTTGTGGGCATAGGTTCGCCCAATAAAAGTTAGTTTTCTTGTTCACAGTATTGCTACTGTTTTATTCAACGTCACCACCACGTGCCAATATATATATATATATATATATATATATATATATATATATATATATATATATATATATATATATATATACCAGCAAACGGGGTGCAATCCTCGTATTCGTACCGATACAACAGTTCCAGTGGGTGCCTTCCTGTTCTCCATAATAATAGTAATAATAATAATAGTACCTTCCGTAAGAGATTTTGTGTCCTCACTTATGCCGTCCCTCCCCCCCCCCCCCCCCCCATAGCTTCAAAACAGCACTACTTCTTTCATTACAGACGCCCAGGTGACACCATTCGGCTGCACAAACTCCGGTGACGCTGTGCTACGCCCCCTATCGACATTTACGCTTTAGCGCGGGACGAATACGCGCAAGTAGCCATCGCATTGGTAGCCATCTCAGGTTCGAGTTGCTGTTTGCACTAGAAAACGCGGGAACACAACATAGAAGACGGAAACGCGAGCACATCTATTCATGTTGCAGGCGGGACGTGCCCTGGGCTATACGCAACCAATCAATCATCGAAGGATGCGGTACTCTTTCATAGCCCTTAGCTGTGCAAACATTTGACGTCAAGGCCGCCGACAAGCGCGCACTTCGTCCGTCGCGTGTCCTTGAATACCTAACGAGCGTCGCGTGGCAAATTAAATAAACGACGCAAAATGAAAGAGGGGCAAGAAGTATTAGCTGATAGGAGGGGAAGGGGGTGGCTTAAGCAAACCGTGTTTCCCCCAGATATTGATCGTTAAAAGCGCACGCTGCCTTATACGCGTCAGAGAACTGCGTGGGCGGCGCGATACTTGCGCATGCAAATAAGCACCTGTCGGGAGCAGCCGCGGAAATATAGCACCTTATGCTTCACCTGCGCGCTGGCCAGTGGCCTCTCCCCTCCTTTCTTTTTTTTTTTGCCCACGTGATCCATGCTTCGCGAACGATGTCAACACAGGCACGCTGTGAGCTTCCTCTCTTCGCTATGCTTCACTTGTGCAGTGCTGCTCATATGACCCCTTCTGCTGAAGAAACCATATTTTCTTGACTTAGTCACACGTGCTCGGGAAGTTAAATTTAGGCACACGTTAGACAACTCCAGGTACCACGTTTTTTGTATCCGCAGAGTGGGTATCTGAAGCGACTAAACATACATAGCACCAGATGTTTAGGTAGCTGGGATTGTTTTTTTTTCTCAGTTTATATTGATGGTGCGTGCCAAACATAGTGATAATGACAACACGCTTCCTTGCAAAATTTAATCTTGCCTGGCTTCAGAAACCCTGAAGAAATTTATTTAAGACGGCTATATTCGGTTCAATAAATCACTCTTCTTGTGCCTATAATTCACAGATTGCCCAGCGGCTCTGTGTAGTCTATAATCTTACATATGGCAATAAACCCACATACTCTTTGCTGATGCGGGGGCACTTATGCTCTGACACTATATACGTATCTTCCGCTGTGTGCTGTGCTAGTAAAATGCACTGCTTATCAATGTGTGTATAAGGCACTCAAGTTTCAAGAATCAAGTTTTATTACTATATATAATGTTACTGCAAAATCCTATACACAGGAGCAGGTCCACATGTCAGATACTCAGGGAGGGTCCATAGCATCAACGGTCTATAAGCTGCCGGCTCGTTTAGAGGCTCTTGAAAAAAAAAAACAGTCGTAAACAGAGAGAACAGCACCGAATTCTGGATCCGCGTGCTTTGACCCTGTACTGCAGGAAAAACATCGGCTGTAATGATAGTAGAGACGTCTTCGCCGAATTTACGGACGCGTCTGGCGTTTTTGAGAAGAGCGCGTCAGGTCGGAAACACCGCCTCGCGATCGAAGATCAAAGGAGGTGGAAACGTTGGCGAGGCACAGTATAGACTCAACACAAAGGCGGTACCTTGTTTTCTCTTTAAGGATGGGAGGCCGGACACCGGCTCGTGTTCAGGTCCGAAAGAGTATTGCTCTGTTCTTCTGCTGTGAACAGCAGCCGCAGGTGCTTTTCCTCCGCTAGCTCGATTATCGCGTTTAGACACCTGTTTTGAAGTAGGCTAACTTTGCTCTATGAAAGTGTGGTAGGTCGAAGATAATAATATCAAAATTCGGACAGAGGATACACGTTTTAAACAGGCAACAAGTGTAACTTCGGCCTGTCACGAGGTTTCAGATATAACAATGCTGCATGCTTGTAGTGTGCGCATTACAGTGCTCCCTCCTTCATTTTGTTTTTCGTTCTGATGATTACCAATATTGCAGCCACATCGCTTTTTCTAGAGCGACAGATAAGACCGCAGGAATGGTGGTTCAGGAGGCTTTATTTCTGCATAGGTTTCCCATTCATAAGCGTTTCCACTGACCACTGTGAAGTCGTTTTAAAGGAAGCGATATATCTACATGACATATATTGCTTGGGCACTCACTATTTGTTTGTGCTAGTTTGCTTAAGTTTCTCTTTTTGAGGTGAATAAGGAGTACGGAATAGAAACCGTAACCTCTCTATCTCAAGACGTCGCTCTTATGCTATTTCCTTCAACCATTTTTCACAAGAAATCGCGCGAGACCTAACCAACGCTGTGCATCCCTTGGCCTGTATTGCGGGCAAACTTCGCCAACAAAAGTCGTAGGCTAACGACGCCGACCTACATAGCGCGCACTAACGTCCCAACTTCTCGCATTTCACCTAACATTCTGCGCATAACTGCTGCCGAATGGGAGTTCCACACAAAAGGTCGAGCTACGGCCCGCTTCTAATGTTTCCGCGTTTACGAAGGGAAGCTGCGAACACTGCAATGTTATATGAAGTAGTTGCTGCATGCGAATCCTAGCAATGGCCGTTTCCTTCATCACTTTTTGGGTAAAGGCCCGATTTTCAGCCTCCACATCCAGTATTGTGAACACAGCGATGTCTTTGGAAAACGAGCAACGATGACGAGGCATTCCAACTAAAAACGTACTACCGGTACACCGGTGGCTATAAACAATTAACTCCTATTTTTTCTAACTTTAGCACGTATACAGATAAGGTGTCACATGCACCGGATGTTGTTCTGAGGCCCGAACTATGGTCGTTTAAAAAATGCGCGCTTAATTAGGGAGGTCGAGGTTATTCATTTATTGTTATCAGTTGAAAAAGTATGAATAAAGTTTGGCTGGCTGGATCGTAATTGACGAACTTGCTAATGGTAGCATCTCGCATCTTATATCACACACAAACAGCGTAGGGATGGCCTGTTGCACTGCGTGCTGATACGTTGAGGATGAATATTACATCGACTCAGTTGCCGCGAGCACGGATGACGCTGTGAGAGACTAACAGGAAGCGCGACAAGAACGCATTCCGCTTACAAAAACGAAGGAGCGCATAGGCACAGCCGTAGTGTAACTGAAGAGCACATAAAAATGAAATAATTAGGAAAGAAACGAACGGTGTTCCCATACTTCTTTCTTTCGTATACGAGACTAATTTGCACCTTGTTTGTGTTCTTGGTCAAAATGCGCTAGAGAGTTAGCCCTTTCATGAAAAAAGAAGATTCTTTCGTTACTTGTTATGATGCACAATGTTCTACGTCGTGCCACACTAGGATGAAAGACTAGGTAATCCTTCTTTTCACACACAGAGGCCACCGACTTCACAAACTTGCGTAAGGGAGAAACAAAAAGATCCTTTCATGCGCCAAAAGGCAGTTCCCAAAAATATTCTTGTGCTATCAACTTTTGGAAACTGGATATTCTCTCAACTGGGCACTATTGAAACCACTAAAAAACTTGTTTGAGAAACACAACTTTCAACTACGCTAAAGTTGTCTCTGCCTACGTGGATTCACACTCCACAATGGGATGCGTCGCTTAATCAGTCTGTGGACCAGCTGGATATAGTCGAGATGCAACGAATCGCACCAATAATAGCTATTCTGAGCCGTGCTTGTGAACTGCTCCGTTCACTGGGACGGAACCACGTCATGGTCGTCGCGGACTAAAACAGCGATCCATTGAGTCACCTGAATCTGGGAAAACTGTGCCAGGCGGGTTCATAGCGCCCGCTTACAGGTTATCTTTTCTTTTTTGTTTGATTGGCCTATTTATTTAACCGCTACGCATACTATGAAAAGATCTGCTTAATTGTGGGACAGCAGATCAAGTGTAACGTCGTTTATCTCTCCCCTTCCTCGTCTTTCATTCCTCTCTCGCTCTCTATATCAGGCTTCTGACCGTTACGAGCCATTATCCGGAGCTGCGCAAATCCCGAGCACGCAACCACTGATGTGACGTGGCATGACGTTGCGTGAATAATACGTCATCGTTCACGTGACATCGGAGGCTCCTCCTCTCAATAGCGTTCCACCATTCTGACCCGCCAGGTTTCATTTGTCCGTCGTTCGCGTGCTTTCGGAAGGAAGTGACTGAGTTTGGCCACACTATATTGCAAGGAACATATTGGGTGAATTCCAATAGAGATACAGTTGCGGAGTCAGGAACCATTAAGGCTCCATGGACGAAAATCAGGCCGGCGAAGTTTTCTTATATCTGCACGGCGCGGTATCCTTTCTATTCCCCCTGAATTGCGAATCCAATAGTGTTCCCTTTCGGTACGTTATGAGTGGGCGAACCTACATGGAGGCAATAACTGAAGGCAAAGCAAGTGCGCGTATAAAGATTATTTAGTAAGCGAAATGTCAGTGTTCTTTCGCACAGTTATTATAAAAAGAAACATAAAAATGGGAAAGCAAGTATACAAAGCAAGATAGCGGGACTTGAAGAAAGAAAATTACTGGACCAGTACATACTAAACAGATATGAGAAATAGGAAAACAAGTCGAGACTCTTGAAAAAAATGATAGGCATGGTGGAGTCGGTAGCTTAACTAAAAAAAAGAAAGTGGAAAAAGTTATGCAGATCCCACGCACAGTGAGAATCGATGTAAGCGAAGCTTTCTGGGCTGTTTGCTTTCATCGACGATAATTAGCGGTGATGTTGATGAAGAATGCTTAATTTCTTCAACATTTTGTCCAACACAAAAGTGGTGAGCTAATGTTAAACGTAACCTTGCGTGTAGTACTGCTGCTTGCCTGAGCAGTACGCAAAACACAAAGGGAGAGGAGTTTGCTTGAGGCGTTATTCTGCGCCATATTTCCTAACCTCTTAGATAGTTGAGCATTGCCATTTTCTCACATGGCACAAAGCATCGTGGCAGAATCATTAAACTTGAATTGGATTATGGGGCTGTACGTTCCAAAACCACAATCGGATTATGAGGCAGGCCGTAGTGGCGCACTGTGGATTAATTTTGGCACAGTGGTGTTCTTTAACGCGTCCCTAAATCAAAGTGCGTGTGCGTTTTTTTTTTTATTTGGCCTCCGTCAAAATTCTGCTACCGCGATCAAATCCGCAACATCGAGCAATGCCATAGCCACAAAATTATTGCGGTGGGCACAGAAGTGTTGATTTCTCGTGCGACCGCTTCAACTGTGTCGCATAGACCCCGCGGTGCGCTTTAATTAATGCGGCTCTAATAATTAACCTAACTGTATATTAACTTAACTTAAAATGAATTGTCGTGGGTATCGGCTTCAAGTAGCACCTTCATAATAGGATAATTAAAATAAACACTTAAAAAAATACTACCTGCCATAATGTACCTTCGCCTTTCGACCTCAGTAGAAAAAAATTAAACAAAGATCCCATAAACATTAAGATAACTATTGAACAATCCGCGCATCTGAAATTCCTCCGCACTTCCAGTTTCAACGTCATTTTTTTTACAGGTAATACTGATATTAGTGTCTTCCACGCATGTGTTTTCACTATATCCGTAAATCGCACCCTGAAAAGCTATACAGGGAGAGGACTGCCCATTTCGGTGAAATTTCAGTTCAGCACTGAAAGGATAGTTTACCTTTTTCACTTAGGCGTGCCCTCCACGCATCTGGAATCGCAGGCCGTGTGAACGAATAGGATAAGCAGAGTTGGCAAAGAAAAATGCAACCCGATATCACTTCCACTTCTTGAACCAGCCCCACTGGTAACGAAAAAATAACCATGCAAAAAAAAAGAAGTGACCACGCCGACATATAGTAGGGAGCGCTGAAATTGCACGCCGTGAAGGCTTGCAACCGGAAATCCAAAACATCGAGATGCTTGGATCGGTGTAGTAGATTATTCAGGAACCATGTATAAGTCCAGTTCTCCCACCCCCCACCCCCCATTTCGTGTTTTCTTTCCTTTTTTTTTCTTTTGCAGAGGCGCAACCAATATTTCCGACAGCGTGGTGCGATATTTAGGTGGACGTGCCGAGTTGCTTGTTGCAACGAGGCAATGAGAGCACAGATGTCTGCGAGGTGGCCGAGAATCATCGACACAGTGAAGCCTACGCGGCACAGATGACAAACTATTGAATAGGAAAGAAAGAGTGCTGGGGACACATTCGTTACAACACGCGAGATTGCCAATGCACAGTTAGTGTAGGCCACACTCAGCGCCCCCTTAAGGAGAGGGATGCTGGCTTTATGGTCACCTGGAGTTATCTGTCCGGCTGAAGGCATGGCAGGCTGCACCAGGAATGGGTCAGTAATATGAAATACGTAATGATAACCCATGGACAGGTTGCACACATACGCATAAGCACGCGTACATAAACATTGAACCCTTTCAATTTTTTGAGAGTACTATCCACTAAACGCAAAGTGTGTTTTAATGCCAATTGTAGTAATACGCTCACATGAAAGGAATCGCCATTGGATACGTCGTGTGTCCCAAGAGGCTCCATTGTCATCCACAAAACTGCGTTGTGCTAAATTAACCGGAATCTCACCCGTATGCAGCTGCAGACCCTAGCATGCACCTCTTACTCTGTACTCCGACTGAGAAGACACTGTGCTTCTTAAGTGCGGTAGTGCTAAAAATTTTGCAATAAACGTAAAAACTCCCAACTATTACAGGGCGACGTGTAACAAGAAACGACGCGCGCACGTATAAAGCTGTCAAAGAAAAAAAGAAACGTCTTTCACGGCTGATGCCCATTTTACACGGCTCAAAGTGGCTGTTGTGAAACGCTTGTGCTAGTGGCAATACGGAAAAAGAAATAGGTAGCGATGTAGAAATGAAATAACAAGAAACGGAGACCCAGAAACGAGTGACGAGATATAATGGTTCGAGAGGGTTTTGCGCAGAGAAGCACATTTCCTTCTTTTTTGTACCGGCGTAAGACACCGGCAACAAGAAGTGCGAGAACGAACGCAATCACAGCTGCCATCGTATACTGGAGACTGCGCTTTTTAAAAATATTTCTTGCGAGAATCGCACGAAGCACGTCACATTTTGTCATTTTTATTCCGCAACACGGTGTGTTCGAGGTACACCAGATGGAGAATGGGAAGGGAGAAGGAACGATATATAACTGGGTAAAACCAAGAGAGCCGACCCATATAACAGATAAAGAGGCAAGTGGTACGTGCTTTGGTTAAAAACAAAGGAAAAAAAGAAATAAAGACAGTCTTTTAGAACAAGAGAAAGTTGAAGAGGAGGCTGTGGAAGAAGCGTGAAGATGTGCTGCAGCGCGACGCATGTTCGTGAAGCAGTCGTTTCAGGGGCACTAGGAAACAGGTGGCGCCATTTAAGCTCTAAATCCGTGACTCCAGGTCCACACGCATTAAAGGGACGGCTTCGTTTCTTTCTTTCTTTCTTTCTTTCTTTCTTTCTTTCTTTCTTTCTTTCTTTCTTTCTTTCTTTCTTTCTTTCTTTCTTTCTTTCTTTCTTTCTTTCTTTCTTTCTTTCTTTCTTTCTTTCTTTCTTTCTTTCTTTCTTTCTTTCTTGTGGTGATGGAGCGGTGTGCTTTTCGCAATCCTGAACCGTGTCGCTCAAGTCCTCCTTGTCTACGCTATAGTGCTGTTCCTCTTCTGAATGCTTTCATTTCCGATTGAATTTCCGAAACATACTTGTCCCTTCGTCCATGTTGCTTCCTCGCATTGTTTCCATTAGCCTTGCTTGTTTTTGCAAATGGGGTTGTTGATTCATGCGCTAATGTAAACAGCCAGACATTACCTGGTACAGTCTTGGTGTTTGCGGATAAGTACCCCAGGAACTCTCTAAGTGAAAGTGCGAGGATGGTTTACCGAACCTCGACTTCGTTTCGTGCGTACAAAAACAAGGAAGTAAAACTTTCGATCTTCTCAACATTGCCACATAGACATTTCGTTAATTTTGTTATTGGAGGGGGAAATAAACGTACTATATAGCGGTGGACGCCTCGAACAAGAAAGGAGAAATGTTTCTGGAAAGAATATGCTTGACACCAAAATTATATTTGGTAATTTTGACAACATTAACATTGCAATAAGTCTGGTGCAGTGGCGGTACATGAGATACGTAAGACTTCCGAAGGGTCACGCTAGAGAACGAAACAAATATCTTTGACAATTTTGATAATATAAGCATTGCGGTACTTCTGACGCAAATGTGATATGCAAGATACATAAAACGTCATATCATATATAAAAGGAAACTTATCGCTGATTAAATCATCCAGAACATGCATTTATGCCTCTTCTTAGCATACCACATCCAGATGGGTGTAGTAAAGGTCGAGCTTGTGATAAACATATATATATATATATATATATATATATATATATATATATATAAAGAGGAAACCTTCAATTTTTCATCCATTAGAGAATAATTTGATCTAATATGTATAACTTTCCGTAAAGTTTCACGCAATGGCATTACACTGTTTCAAAGCATCTACATCATGAAATCATGCAAAATTGTGGGAAACACTACCACAGCCCTTTTTGGGAAAGAAAAAAGGCTCAACTGATTAGTGTTTTCATATTGCTATGCCTTGAGCGTGCGCGTTCACTTAACTAGAAAACGTTCAACGCAGTGACTACATGTTAGACTCTTTCATTTGGCACACAATTTGATCAACGTTGATAACGTACAGTGCTATTTTCACACTGCAAGATATGTTTAAAACTTAATTTGTCTGCTTTTTTCAGCGACCGCAGTAGTGGTGTCCTATTTTAACATTTAATTCCAACACTTCGATGCAACTGACATCAACCCATTTAAAGCAAACAAAACAAAATAAATAAATAAATAGATGAAGTAAGAAAGAAAGAAAATGCGAAAAGGAATCCCCCTATCTATTGTACACCTGGAAAGTTAAAGATTAGCTCTGAAAAAGTTTTCTCTGGGGCTGTGGAACAAGTCGCTTTAGTTTGTACATGCAGTCTCTATCACAGACGCTCTTTTGTAAGCAGCTTTTGCTAAACAAAGAACGCGCTTGCCTGACGAAGCACGTGTACGCATGCGTAATTACGTTTTCGCACATGGACTCGGTGAACTCGTATGAACTGGCTGTCTAATTACGCATCACATTAAGTCCTGCGCAGGAAAAAGCTGTGCTTTGTGTGTGACACCACGTTTCTAATTAAACTTGCATTATTTCGGAGCTCAAGACGCGGGACCAGCGCCGACTCTCACCACCGCCTCGCAGTTGCTAGGGAACGTGAAAACTGGGGGGAAATTTTGGCCAGAAGTGTTTCGAAACGAGCGAGGCTGATAAGCCCATGCACTGACGATGCGTAAATCTGCAACAGCTTCGCTTTCACCGTTTTAACACTTTACTTTGACTGTACGTGAGATAGCTACAGTTGTAACAATACTAAAAAAGTCTTCTTCTATCGCCTTCCTCTGGAATGCCCGAACCGTGGCATACCAAGACGCCGAATTAAAGAATAAGATATTTAATGTATTAGAACGCAGACACCCCAGTATAAAGAAATTATTGGGCCCGTGGTCGAAACGAGTCACGCAAAAGTGTGCGTCAATTGCCTTAAGAAACTTTTTCGAAGATATCGTCGTTGTTCGATGCGGGAAAAAAAGTTAAGAAAGAAAGAAACGTTTTGTTTATGAAAGTGTTGTTTTACTTGTACTGTCACTGTTATAATAATTGCTTTATTGTTGCAATTTTTGATCGGTATGTGATACTGTAGTTGTGTGTGTATTAACTGTTTTGCTGCTCTCTCTTCTGCAGACCTATTTGCAGAAGTGTGCAAAACTACAAAAGACAAGAAGCTAGCGCCTCCTTCTTTCGTGTTCACAGAGAAAACAGAGCGAGAAAGAGTCGAGTTGGCGTCCTCTCATCGCTTACGTGATCTCACAAGCGGAGACTTAACGCTACTTCCGACTCCTTTAGCTCCGTCATGTGAGTAAACATGCATAAGCTTCTGCCGCGATCATTTTATTACGACAGCAGCTAAAAGTTCGTAAATGCTCTTACTGTGTCCACTCGTCCTTTTGTCCTTTTGTCCTTTCAGTTACGCCATCGTCGACGTCAGGCTACATGCGCATGCTTATCCGTCACCTTCGCCACATGGCGAAGAGAAACAAAACTTTGCCTACCACCACCACCGTGCAACAAACAGTGCACAGTCAGGAGTCGGACATGCCAGCCACTGCGCGTTCGAGCAGGTGCTTGTAAATCATGCGGCGTTTTATGCACTACGTGCAGTCAGAATGGTCAGCTCTGTGCTTTTGTTTCGGTGGCCACAGCGTTCGATTCAACGCCGCACGAACACAAACAACATTGTGTGCATCACGAAGAAGTTCTTGAAAAATTTGCGTTCGGTAGAAAAAAAGAAAAACGAGGGGCAAGATGCCGGTGTACGCTTTGAAGTCGTGCTGCTGTGGCATTAAGTGAGCTCAGTGCCCGAACAACCTCTTTATGTTAGCTGATTTTCTTTTTTCTGCGTGAGTTTCGTTGTACAGTGAGTGAGTGAGTGAGTGAGTGAGTGAGTGAGTGAGTGAGTGAGTGAGTGAGTGAGTGAGTGAGTGAGTGAGTGAGTGAGTGAGTGAGTGAGTGAGTGAGTGAGTGAGTGAGTGAGTGAGTGAGTGAGTGAGTGAGTGAGTGAGTGAGTGAGTGAGTGAGTGAGTGAGTGAGTGAGTGAG